>NC_081768.1:1164034-1184034 GCF_963082965.1 Carassius carassius
TTGGACATGTGGGAAGAAAAGCTAAAAAATCTTCCTCCTCTGAATGTGAAGTTAAAGTCGACAGCATTTTAACTTAATTCCATGTGTCATATAAGCATTTACATTTTTTTTATGTGCTTATATGGTATTTTCTCTTCAAAACACACACCAGATGGATTGTGTTGATGATGTTCTGTCCTTTTATCTTCTGAACGCTTGCCAGGTGATAAAGAAGATCATTTATGCACCTGGGGAAGAAAGGTAAAACATTTCATTGCAATTTCAAGATGACTCTGCTCTTTGCGGACAGCTTTTTCAGACAGTTACCTAGTAACAGAAAGAGACAATTCTAGAAGAAACCCTCTTATTATTTATCTTTCTTCTTTATAGGAAAACTACAAGTCCCATCATCTAAGAAAATTGAATAGCTTTTGTACAAGGGACAAAACCTAACTAGAAATTGCTGAAAAAGTTTTTAATCACAAAAAAATATATAGATTTTCTAAATCCATTGATGTAGTCTTTTGGTAAAATAAATAATCTAAGTTATGCATGGTTAAATAGTGTCATATTTCACATCTCCAGCCCTCTTTAGGATAAATAATCATGTCATGTGGAGTTTTGAGCCAATGAAAAGTTTGAAATACTACTACGGTGAAGAAATGGTGCATGAATATTAATGACGGCATGCTGACGTTGACTAGAATTCTTTCTGGAACGCTCAGGCTAATTAATATTCATGAACCTGACAGTCGCCAGATAGAGTTCTCCCGCCCACCAGCGTCCGCTGTCAGCCAATCAGGTCACCCTATTGAGGCACGTCACGGTGCGTCATTGTTATTCATAAGGCAGGCCTTCAGCGTAATAGGACGCAACGCCTAGAGGAGGAACGCTTGAGACTTGACGCGCAGCGCTAGAAGTTACTTCATCCAGCAGCAGCCACCTGTTGACAGCAGCGTGCACTGCACAAGTCACGCAAACTAGGTAAATGCGTACTGGGACAGAAGTTTCCTTCACTTTTGGATGCTAAGGATAAATAAGAAGCGCTTGCAATGAGGATGCAAACCTGATCTAAACTGGAGTATAATGCAGGACTGGCTTTGAACTGGGAGTGTTGTGTTTTGTTTTACGCATCTTCTCTGATGGTTGGGGACCTCTAGTCCTCTGTGTTTGTTCATCCCTGAGATGATCGGTAATCTGATCCCAGATTGGCTGGAAGTAACGTGACAGAGCAGATCGCGATGAACGTGTTGCTCGCGCTGTGCGTGGCGCTCGCGGTCGCGCGCGGCAGCAGATACTGTCCTGAGCGGATGATTGACAGCTGTCACTGCACCGCGGAGAGATCAAAGCAGTTTAACAGGCAGAGCGTGCGCGTGAAGGTTGTGTGTGATGATGCGGACCTGACGGAAACCATGCAGCCCAGCTCGTTACCCAACACCACGGTGTCTCTGTGAGTAACTTTCCTTTAGTGATCTTGTCCCTGTGACTTCAGTAAATATGGGGTTAATATTTTATTTCATGTTCTCGTTATCAATGGCAGAGGATTTTAACATGCAATGCCTAGAGAAGTCATGAAAATTATTAAATTCAGTCAAATCTTCATATAAAAGTCATGGATTAAACTAAAAAAAAAAAAAGTTCCAGTCAGGCTCAACTTCACAATAATAAATCGACTAGAAATTTCTTTTTGTGATTTATTAATTTTTTTTATCTTATTGCAGTGAACATGACTAGGGCAACTGGAGAAAATATTTTTAGAAAAAAAAAATATATATTGCAATATTTTATTTTCTTCATGCAGTAGTCACGCCTGGGAAAACTTGAATAATATATATATATATATATATATATATATATATATATATATATATATATATATATATATGAAATAATTATATAGTAATATTTTATTATCTTAATGCAGCAATAATGGCTGAGAAAACCGGAAAAAAAACTTATTTAAAATACATTTATTGTAATATTTTATTATTTTTGTAATAGATTTATATGTGCCGTTATGCAACATAGACACATAAAATAAAATGTGAGTCCGGGTTTTTATTTTTTTTTATTGATTCAGTTGATATTTTATGATCAGAAGTTTCATAAGTGGTTTGTGATGGATGATCATGCATTGATGCAGTGTTTTTGCCCTGTCATCAGTATTCAGTTTGTCTCAAGCACAACTCAGAGACGAAGCCCTTAGATACTGCAGAATGATGTTTACATTTCCATTAACTCATTAAGGAAAAGCTTTTATCCGTAGTGAGAGAGCAGAAGCGATTAATCCAAGGAATAAGTTCATGCAAGAAACAATACAGAACTGGAAGAGACGCTTGTTTCTGTTAACAGATGTGCTGCTTAATTTTATTTATTTATTTATTGAACATGTGACACTTTTTCTGGATTATTTGATTGTTAATTGTAACTTTTTATCTCTCCATTCAGACTTTTATTCTCAAAATTCTGACGTTTTGTTTTTCCTTCTCAGAACTGTGCGTTATATACTCATAATTGTGATTATAAACTCCAAAAAGTCCAAATTGTGATATATTTGACATCTTTCACAGGGCACGAGGGAGACATTACACTAGAAGTCCAAAGTTTGGACACTGTGCTGCATTTCTTTCTCATGATTTGATTTTCTCCTGAAGGTTTGTGCTGAAGTGCTTGAAAAGAGTTGAGTGGATAAAACTGGAGCAGAGAGTGAAGGACTAGTGAAGGTAGTGATAGTTCTTTGTGTTATAAACCTAGCATTGTGTCTTATCTCTAATGTTGGCTCTTTGGTGAATTGCCTTCTTTAAGTCGCTTTGCTAAGTGCACTATAATCTGCTTCTCACACGAGTGTTCAAATGAGTCTCCAGAGCAAGAGAATTCATCTGTGTCACAATCTCTCGATCACTGCATCTTTCCCAGACATTACATTATTGTATATTCAGAGTTTGGTCACTGCACTATAGTTCTACTCATCATAAAGTGATGATGGGGATTATGTTTTTTTGGCCAAAACCTGGAAATTAATTGTATTTTAACATTTACAACATCATTATCTTGAAGTCAGGGTTATTATTATTTATTTATTTTGTATTTGAGCTCTATTAAATGTTTTATTCTAATTATTAATTAATTAATTCATTTATTTGTTTGTTTGTTTATCTATTAGTGTATTAGTTTATTTAATTATTTATATTTTAATTTGACTTAATTCCATTTTTCTATTTTTATAGACCTTAAAAAATCCAAAAGCATGTCTAGTTAACTAAAATTATGAAACTTACACACTTTTTACAACAATTTATTAAATGTTTAACCAAAGAAATATTAAATGGTTTAATGGTTTTCTAAAATATTTATTTTTTTACCTACTTTATTATTTCTTTCTTTTTTTCTTTCTTTATTTTTATTTATTTATTTATTTTTGTTACCAAATTCTGTTTTGGTCACATTTTTCTGTATTCTGTTTCAATGGTTAAAAAAGTAATAATCAAAAAGCATGTTTAATTAATTGTAATAATAAAATCTTAACAATGCTTTTTTTTTTAGTGCACTGTGATTTTTTTTGTTTGTGTAAAATGAAAGTTAAACAAATATTCATTTTTGGGGGAGGGGTGTATAAAAGTTTTACTGTTAAAATTATATATAAAATAAAGCTTTTTCTTTTACAAATAGAATAGAATAGAATAGAATAGAATAGAATAGAATAGAATAGAATAGAATAGAATGCTAGTATTAATTGGTCAGGTCACTTGTTACTTGTTTTTTTTTTATAATTAAGACGAACCCCAGTCTCTAATTTTAACTCCACGTTGATGTCAAATTACACTAACAGTAAAAAGTTTAAAATCAAAAACTTGATTTTTTTTTTTACATTTTTTTTTTTTGGACAAAGGTTGGTATGATTCAGTGATTCAGAGTCAGTTTTCATAGCCAGCAGTCTCTGAGACAAAATTACATCTTGAATTCTCTGATATCAGTCACACAAAAGACCGACTGATCTGTCGAGTTTGTCTTCTCTAAATATCGTAACAAAATTGATCAAAAAATATATTTTAAAGTATTTTTCTCTTTCCCTTAAAATATACACTACTGGTCAAAAGCTTGCTGTAATTATTATTATTTTTCTTTATTTTGTATGTTTTTGAAAACTCACGAAGGCTGCGTTTATTTGTTTAAAAATACAGTAAAAATGTTGAAAAATTATTATAATTTAAAATAGTTGTTTTTATGTGAAGATATTGTAAACTGTAACATTTCAAACAGTGGTCCTGCCTTATCTCTTTGTGGAAACCATGATACTTTACCATTAGTAATTGACCAATAATAATTCATAATAATTGAATAGAATGATTTCTGAAGGATAATGTGACACTGAAGACTGGCTCTCTTTACAAAAGAAAAGAGTGGGTCACTTCAAGAGTCAAAGAAGAGCTGGAGGACCACCTGAAATCCACACAGACAGAGAGCCAGAGATACTGTATGAGGAAAGTGTGATACCACAGACATGTCACTCGTTCCTCAGACAATACATCAATTGGATGACGTCCCTCCAAGCTGGAGCGAGGTTAAGACAACTTTGAGGAAAGCAAGGGTAGCTTCAGCTCCCGCACCAAACGGCTGTACAAGAATGGTTCCTGTGGAGACAAATAAAAGTGGATTGGAAGAAGCAAACCATCCCCAAAACATGGCGAAGAGCAGGGGGAGTGCTAATCCCAAAGGAAAAGGGTGCCTCCAACATCAACCAATTTCAACAAATCAATCTCTTAAATGTTGAAAGAAAGATCTTATTTAGCATTGTTGCTCAAAGTATGATAACGCACCTGAAACAGAAAAACTTAATTGATATGTCGATACAGAAAGCTGGTATACCAGGCTTCTCGGGATGCTTTAAACACTAGTATGATATGGCATACAATGACATGATAAGGAAGAAAAAAGTCAGCTGTGTGTCAATCCTGTCATGGTGTTTCATTTTTATACCACCGTTAGTTTCTTTCTTCTGAACTTAAATGCTATTTTGATTAACGTGAAAAACCAAACAGTTGCTGGTTCACAGTGACTTCCAGAGTATTTTTTTTCTACTATCAAACTGTGGACCAGCAACTATTTGGTTACCCACATTCTTCAAAATAGCAATTAAGTTCAGAAGAAAGAAAATAATTCAGGTTTGGTACAATGTGACAGTTAGTAAATAAAGACAGAAATGAAATTTTAGGGTAATCTATCCCCTGACAGTAATGGCAGTAGGCTGCATGTTTAATAGGCCTACTGTCCCTTTAAGAACTTCACACATCTAATATACAGGCACGTATACGTTTTTCTCTCAACTGTTTATGTTCATTTTAGACATAACCAACTGAGTATACATGTAAACCTTGTGTGTGTTGACAGTATTAGTGCAAAAGATAACTTAGTTCAGCGTAAACATTTTACCACACGTGTTCATGTGTGTTTGACAGAAAGATGAAGGGATTCCTCTAAATGTTAAATGTAGCTCTGAAGTCAGTGAGATAAACAGCTGTTCAGTGGGTTTTGTTCAATACTCCATCAGTTTTCAGTCTGGTCTCTCACTGAACTCTCTTGATGTTCTGTGTGTAGTTTTGGGAAAGAGTCACTGAAGGACGTCCGTCAAACACGCTGAAATGTCTGTCATCATTAATGTGAAATGACAGTCTGAAGACCTGCAGGGCAGTGGAGGAACAGATGGAGATATCTGTGATGTCATACTGTACTTTAGCACGAGACAGTGAGGAAACACACTGTGAGTTATGAGCTCTGAAGCAAGAGGTGGGTTGTGTCCGTGTGTGATGTTTCCTCTGGATTCACAGAAATCAGTGCAGATTTCCTCTCATTAGATGATGATGACACAGTTCTGTTGATGTAATCTGAGTGTAATACAGTGTAAAGTTCATAATTTACTCACCTTCATGTTGTTCCAAAATGTTTAGGAAATAAAAAAATTTAGAGCACATACAAAAGTTTAGGGTTGGTAATCTTTTTTTTTTCTTCTTCTTTAAAAAAGTCTCTTCTACAGTTTCAAATTGCTGTTTTTTTTCTGTGAATCTGTGTTAAAGTGTAATGTATTTCTGTGATGCTCCGCTGTATTTCCAGCATCATTCCTCCAGTCTTCAGTGTCACATGATCTTCAGAAATCAGAATAATATGATGATTTACTGCTCGAGAAACATTTCTGATTATTATCAGTGTTGAACACAGCTGTGCTGCTCAAATATTTTTGTGGAAACTGTGATACATTTTATTTTTCAGGATTCACAGATGAACAGAAAGTTCGTAACAACAGCATTTATTTGAAATAGAAAATCGTTTGCAACATTATACACTGCAAAAAAAGTGCTTTCCAAAACAAATGTTTAAACATTATGAAATCAAAATGACATAAGATATTAAGTCTCGTCTCCTGAGAAATGCATCAAAATAAAGTGAGTTTTTGCTTAAAACAAATACCTGCAGTCAGAAAAGTTGTTTTCCCTTTGATTTTTTCTGACTCTATCCATTGGCAGTTTTTTTTTTTTCAAGTTAAGTTTTACATTTTTATTTATTTATTTGTTAAGAAAACAAACTGATTTAGCAACGTTTAAATGAGATGTAAAAACTTTACCAAGAATCACCTTTGATCAATTTAATGCATTGTTAAAGGGTTAGTTCGCCCAATTTGCAAAATTATGTAATTAATAACTCACCCCCGTGTCGTTCCAAACCCGTGAGACCTCCGTTTATCTTCGGGACACAGTTTAAGATATTTTAGATTTAGTCCGAGAGCTCTCAGTCCCTCCATTGAAGCTGTGTGTACGGTATACTGTCCATGTCCAGAAAGGTAAGAAAAACATCATCAGAGTAGTCCATGTGACATCAGAGGGGCAGTTAGAATATTTTGAAGCATCGAAAATACATTTTGGTCCAGCAAAAATAGCAAAAACTACGTCTTTATTCAGCTTTGTCTTCTCTTCCGTGTCTGTTGTGAGAGAGAGTTCAAAACAAAGCAGTTTGTGATATCCGGCTCACGAACGAATCATTCGATGTAACCGGATCTTTTTGAAACAGTTCACCAAATCGAACTGAATCATTTTAAACGGTTCGCGTCTCCAATACGCATTAATCCACAAATGACTTAAGCTGTTAACTTGTTTAATGTGGCTGACACTCCCTCTGAGTTAAAACAAACCAATATCCTGGAGTCATTCATGCACTCAAACAGCACACTGACTGAACTGCTGTGAAGAGAGAACTGAAGATGAACACCGAGCCGAGCCAGATAATGACTCGCTCACGAGTCAAGAACCGTTTCTGTCAGACGCGTCCGATTCGAGAACCGAGGAGCTGATGATACTGCGCATGTGTGATTCAGCGTGAATCAAACCAACACACAGAGCGTCTGAACTGAACTGATTCTTTTGGTGATTGATTCTGAACTGAATCTGTGCTAGTGTTATGAGCGCAGGTAAACCCAAGTCTTGCAATCATCGCCAATGACGCCATTCGGGTATTGGTGAACATAATGACCGCTCACCGCTGTCAACGTTTTTTGTGCCTCTGATTCATGTCGTCATGTCACTCCGCAAGTAGTCCAATAATTTGACACGATTGAAGTTTAAAGTGTACGCGCACCGTTCTGAATGCGCACACACCCAACCATCTACTCACGTGAACAGCTTCAGTTGACTGACGAAGACAGTGAACACGGGTGATTCATGTAATCAAATCCAATATATTGTCTTTCATTTTTATATGCAGGTCTAGTAAAATTTAACCAATCAATTGATCACTTTTGTCATGCTTCCATAACATTTATGTTAAACGATTCTGGGCTAAATTAGCAAAGTAACGCCATGTTGGTTATTGCTAACTTCTAGGTAGAAAGCTTAGCAGCTTCTACAAGGCTCGAAATTGCCAACATTTTTGTCGCATATGCTCCTGAAATTTAATCTGTGCGACCTAAAAATATATTTAGGAGTAACGTTAGATGCGTGGAGCATATGAGCATATCTGTCCACTAACGACACGTCCGATTTGCGAAATAAAGACTCATTTGAACCGATTCACTTTAATGAATGCTTAAATCTGATCTGGGTCGAGTTTCCCGATAACGATGTATCTTTGCTCTGAAGAGCGCTCTCAACGTGCAAGGTTATAAACGCTCGCCGCTTTTCGCTCGCGCTTTTCCCAAAAACTTTACTTGACATGAACGCATTCTACGCAGACCTGCCAACCTGTATGCATTTTGCGTACCGGCTACGCGTTTTGACCTCTAAGTACGCTGGTACGATTTGTAACTCTAAACTACGCAAAAATCTAGTGACGCCTCTGTCCACGCGCAGTATTCAAAACAAGCAACAGATGAAGGTGAAAAGTTCAACCAATCATAGCGTTTTTGTTTGTTTTGCATTTAAATAATTTCTGCGTTTATTTCTCACCTAGTAGCCTATAGTTTATAGTTTGAGTTCAAAGCGGCTCGCGCTCGCCCCGTCAGAAGCTATGACAGAAAGGCTGCGTGTGAGGCTGACAGAGACGCGCTGTTTAATGTGTTTGAGATGTGCTGTTGTCCTTAATGCTTGACTTACATTGCACAGGTATATTCTATAAATGTTAAAATCCAATAGAACATTTTCATTTTGCTGTCAGAAGTGCATGAGTTTCAGCTTTAGCGATTCTCAGCTAAACTCCACAGACTTCATTTAGAAAGAGCGCCGCCGCCCGCATGCGCTCCAAACACTCAGCGCTCAATGAAATAGGAGCACAATAACTCTGACTAAAGTATACATTTTGATGAAATACTTGTAGCTGGACAATAAATGCGACATGTAAAATTTTAAACCTACAAGTAAGTGTATTTGTATGATAGCACAAGTGTAATGGGTTAATCAAAATAGCCTTTTTACTCAATTAGTCTGTGATTTTTATTATTTTCATTTTTAGTTCAGTAACTTTAACTTATGCTTCAATATTTTTTTTAGATTGCAATGTTAAAATGTAATGTGACTTTAACCCTATTTGCACATAATATATGCCTACATGCTTACATTCACTTTATTTGTTTAATCCAAATACAAAATACCAAGATATATAGGCTACAGTATACCGCAAATCAGCTAAAAAATACAGAGATATGAATTTTTGCTCATATTGCCCAGCCCTGTACAGAAGTGTACTGGAGGTTTTTTTTCGTTTCTTTTTTTTAAAAGTAAAAAAAAAACTAAATAGCAAAAATTAACTAAACAGTTACAGTAAACAGTAAAAAACTGTAAAAATTCAAACCGTAAACTTGAACACCCCCCCCCCCCCCAAATCATTGACAGATCTTTTTGGAATTCATCCCTATTTTTGCCCAGTCTTTGAAGCATATTTCCCACATTACTCATTTTATGATTTTTTTTGTTCAATCATTTAATTTAGATGTGTATTTATTTTTTTCTTCCCTTTTTAATTATTTAATTTATAAATTAAAAACAAGTACAATATTTTTTATAAATTTATTATTATACTATATAAATAGTATATGTATATGAATAGATAAATAATATATGTCACTGTGTGTGTGTGTGTGTGTGGGGGGGGGGGGTGTCACCGCGTCATGGTAAGTGCACCGTATAGTTTCCTGCTTTTTTGTCCTTTGCCAATCACACCTATGATACTGTTTGAATAAATGAATTACTCCGGATATTGGTTTGTTTTAACTCAGAGGGAGTGTCAGCCACATTAAACAAGTTAACAGCTTAAGTCATTTGTGGATTAATGCGTATTGGAGACGCGAACCGTTTAAAACGATTCAGTTCGATTTGGTGAACTGTTTCAAAAAGATCCGGTTACATCGAATGATTCGTTCGTGAGCCGGATATCACAAACTGCTTTGTTTTGAACTCTCTCACAACAGACACGGAAGAGAAGACAATGCTGAATAAAGTTGTAGTTTTTGCTATTTTTGGACCAAAATGTATTTTCGATGCTTCAAAATATTCTAACTGACCCTCTGATGTCACATGGACTACTTTGATGATGTTTTTCTTACCTTTCTGGACATGGACAGTATACCGTACACACAGCTTCAATGGAGGGACTGAGAGCTCTCGGACTAAATCTAAAATATCTTAAACTGTGTTCTGAAGATGAACGGAGGTCTTACGGGTTTGGAACGACACGGGGGTGAGTTATTAATTACATAATTTTCATTTTCGGGTGAACTATCCCTTTAATTGCTGAATAAAAATATTAATAAAATTTATTTTTAGTTTTTAATTATTTAATAATAAAATAATAAAATTTCAAGACTTCTGAACATTGTTTTTCTAGTTATAAATGAATACGTGTAACAAGGTTAGCACATTCTGGAACGACTGCTCCTTTAAACCCTTTTTGAAAAGCATCAGGTTTGTCTTTTATCATCTTGCAGAGGCTGTTGTTGATTGTTTTATCTCAGCGTTTGTGGTCAGTCGCGCCTCAGATGGAGCAGTAAACGAATAATACTCTAAACACTAATGAATCCGTCTGTGCCGTGCAGAAAACCCAAGAATGTGTCTGAGTGCATCTGCCTAGAAATGTTAAGAAAGGAAAACAGCTCGTCTGCCAAAGACACATCAGCGGTCTCTCTCACCGGCCGCTGAACGCTGGGGTTATTTAAAGCGTCTCCTAAATATCATAAAAGCGCTTCTGTGTGATCTGGTGGACGTGTGTTAACGTCGGTGTTGTTATAACACACTAATGGAATTATGCAAATCAGCTAATGCTACAAACACGCCCACATCATTATCACTGATTGTAAATTGCAGGTTGAGACTTTGGCTGTACTTTAACTCTTTAAATGCTAAAGTGAGCCACACCACACAGAAAGATGAATCAGATTTTGCATTGACCGAATGAGAAATTTACTTAATAGCAATAGTTAGGATTTCAATACATTTAATGCATTCTGGGAAATGAAGTGTTCTTACCATAAGTTACTTTAGATAAAAGCATGAGCTAAATACATAATATTTCTATAATGTTTTATTAAATCTAAAATAATTTATATATTAAAGGTAACATATCACATACATAATTGATCATGAGAAAATAACATAACTATAACTGCGCGCGTGTGTGTGTGTGTGTGTGTGTGTGTGTTCCTGTGGCTCAGTGGTAGTGCATTGCTTTAGCAGCACAAGGTTGTGGGTTCAATTCCCAGGGAACATATGTTAAGTATAAAATGTTAGCCTGAATGCATTGAAAGTCACTTTGGATAAAAGCGTCTGCTGAATGCATTAAATAAAAAAATAAATAAACATACAGGTGCTTCTCAATAAATTTGGAAGTCGTGGAAAACGTAATTTCTTTCAGCAATTCAACTCAAATTGTGAAACTCGTGTATGAAATAAATTCAATGCACACAGACTGAAGTAGTTTAAGTCTTTGGTTCTTTTAATTAATTTCTCTCTAATTTATTGAGATGCATCTGTATATAGTTATATAAACAGCATAATTATACTCAGTAAGGATGCATTAAATTAATCAAAAGTGACAGATTCATCTGTGAATCCAGAAAAAAATTAAACGTATCAGTTTCCACAGAAATAATGCACAGCATGACTGTTTTTAACATTGATAATAATCAGAAATGTTTCTTGAGTAGAATGCTGATACTCTTTATACTCTGTCTTTATACTATACTATACATCTCCAGGAGGTTGTTGGTCTCATTACAAATCAGAAACTTGTTTGTTAGTGATTTTATCGTTGTATGTAACTGGACAGAACTCGATGTCTGTGGTCTGTTTTTGTGCTGAAATACACTGGTGATTTGGTGGTGTTTCTACAGTACTTTAAAGCATCTCAGAGAAAGTCCTGGTCTCGCTGTAGTTGTGTCTGATGCTCTGTGGATCTGTATTGTTTTTGCATTCATGCTGCTGTTGGTTTCAGACCGGTTTTGGTGTAATTGTGGCGTGTAGCCGCCCGTCGTCCTTCAGGACTCTCCACAGCTAAATCTGCTTCGTGTCCAAGGTCAATGTTAGTCGATATGAAATATGTTATTTTGGTTAGCTGCTCCTAGGAACCTGATATTATAGAGAAACACTGGGGCCGTGGAGGTTGGAAATCATTGCGCCGTCTGCTCGGGATGTTTGTAATAGTTGAGATTGTGATCTGTGATTGGTGCCTGTGGACCGCCCGTAATTCAGCATATTTCTATTCTTTCTATTCTTATAATAATAGAGTGGCGCAGAAGGACTTCGGAGCGTCGAGGGAGAACTGCGTGTGTGAAGGATGTCAAACAAACACTCACTGCTTTCATAATAAAATAAAGGTTCATTGCTAATTGAACTTGAATCATGCCTACAGATTCATGAGAAATAGTCAAATCTAATTCGATTTATTTGTAAAGTGCTTTTCAGAATATGCATCGTTTGAACGCAGCTCTACAGGAAGCAGTATTGTTTTGTATCAAAGCTTGATTCCAGTACTGAATAAAAAGAATTTGATTAAAAAGTGACATTTCTTTCACTATTCAACTTTTGGAGTTTTCAACTTTGAGTTTATATCTCACAATTCTGAGTTCATGTCTCGCAATACCAACTTTTGTTTCTCAGAATTATATTATATATTATGTATCTATATTATCAGTGAGATAAAAGAATTGCAGTTACCTTTCTTTAATATTTTTATTGCATGGTGGAAACCAGCCTCCACAGTTACAGTGTCAGTAATATTAGCCCGTAAAACAGTATGCATTATAATCAACGTTATTGCATAAAGCGACAGGATGCAATCAGTGGTTTTTGCATTTTTAGTTTAGTGTCAAAATATTTGAATAAGGTCAAGATAAGGAATCTATACAGAGTTCTTTAAAATCTGCAGGTTCATTCATCAATGAGGAAATGCTAGTCAGATGCATTGCATTAAAAGATGCAATTCTATCCCACACACTGTGCTTTTAATGCATGCTTTGGCAAATATGTTTTTTTCTGTGTGTGTGTGTGTGTGTGTGTGTGTGTGTGTATGGACTCATAACCTTTAGCTGCTGTATTAAATCACACTCAATGACACAGACCATTTGCTCCGGCGGTCCGAGAAAGACAATATTTAATTTGTCCCTCTTTCTCTCTCTCTGCTTATCCTTGAAGAACATAATTGATATTGTAAATAGAAAGTTGGAAGGTCGCAGGAGTTTCGGCATGCACTGTTTACAAAATGTACAATTATGTTTTGCCTGCCATTTCCTGGATGTTAGACAGACGCCTGAAACAGACGTGTGGGGGCGAACGACCTTGTGACACACACACACACACACACACACACACTCAAACACTGAACTCACTGCAACATCCGCAGTACACGCACTCAGACACAGAGGAATAACGAGTCTCAAAAAACTGTACAAATGATTCTTTTAAAAAATACACTGTAGATGTCTCATTATCACAACAGCTTTCACACGCTGCACAAAACTGATATTTTAACAGGTCATCTTCTGGAAATGATTAGTGCAAGTCACCACATTCTTCCGTCATGACCTCATTATCCCAGACTAATTTCAGTGATCCAGGAAGTCTTATATGATATGTTAATTCATATGTTAAGTAATATGTTAATTCGTTGATTAACCAGTAGGTCAGTATGTGCATGCATTTCGAATCTGTAGCCAATTAAAATAGCATTATATAACATTAATCATAATAATTATTCTAATTTTTATAGGTAATATGCTAACATTGATTTACCAAAAGGTTTTGCATAATGAAGCCAATTACAGCGGTAAATAAAAATTATTAATTATAGATAATTAATTAATTTAAAAATATGTGAAAAAAAATTAATTACATTTAATTCCTTTGGGAAATATTTTTTTATATTTATTTTAACAATAAATTAGTTAAGGTTTATGCTTTTTTTTGTTACAAAACACTCAAAGTATCTTGAAAATCTACCGTTTTAGTTTCATTATATTTCTTCTTAATATTTTGAAAAATATATATTTTTTCACTTTAAGTTTTAATAATTTTACATTTATTTTTAATATTTAATTTTAAATTTGAGTACATTTAGATTGTATTTTATCATTTTTATTTTTTAAAATAGTTTTTATAAATTTTATTTTTAAGTTTTAGTTTATTTTGGTTGTTTTAGGACTTTTTTTTTTTCGTTTGTCTTACTTTGATTTATGATTTTCATTTTAATCTAATAACCCTGCTGTGATTATTCCTCAAATATTAGCTTCAGCTTTAAATGTCATTTTCAGCGTGTTGTCTTCGTCATGTGTGTGACTGGCGTGTCCTGAAGGCCGTGTGTGGTTTAATACATGTGTGCTGCATTACTGCATGAACATCATTCACACATGAACACCGTTAGAGACGCATGACCTTCATTATATGTGTGTGTGTGTGTGTGTGAATGACACGAATGACTCGTCACGCATGTAAAGCAGATCTGATATAATGTCTTTGTTTGCTGGATCATTAATCACATACAGGTCATTATATCAGATCTGCTTTACATGATGAGAATCCTTTGCACACGGTTGCAGGTAGACGTCAAATATGTGTCCCTGCACCACAAAAGCAGTCTTGAGTCTCTGGGGTATATTTATAGCAATAGCCAAAATACATTGTTTGGGTCAAAATTATATTTATATATATATATATATATATATATATATATATATATATATATATATATATATATATATATATATATATATATATATATATATATATTATTTTTTTATGCCAAAAATCATTAGGATATTATGTAAAGATCATGTTCGATGAAGATATTTTGTAAATTTCCTACCGTAAATATATCAAAACTTAATTTTTGATTAGTAATATGCATTGCTGAGAACTTCATTTAAACCTCTTTAAAGGAGATTTTCTCAGTATTTAGATAGATAGGTTTCCAAGACATCATTTCTCATTTTCATTTACTTGAACTAAAATTACTAGCACTGGGATAATAATTAATAAAACTATAAAGATTTTGAAAAAAAATGGCAACAACATCTTTCAGCTTTCAGGGTCACCATATTTGTGTGCTATGTGTGTGTGTGTGTGTTTGTGTGTATGTTTGAGATACTATTGTAATTTTTGTTAATATTTTGAATTAGATTTTATTTTTCATCATCGGATTTCATGTTCATTTTACTTAAGTTTTTGAAAATGTGTGGGTTTTTTGTCATTTTTATTAGTTTTGTTGTTTTAAAAACATGCCTATGTATAGTTTTTTATTAATTATTTCAGTTTTAGTTATTTTAGTAATTAGTAGTTAAACTAAACAAAAAATTAGAAATGTTGCATTGGCATATTTTAATTTATTTAATTTCAGTTAACATTTTTTTTATTATTATTATTTCAAGTAATGTAGTTTTTAATGTTTTTAGTTTTAGTTAACCATAAAAACACAGGAATTAACCAATGTTTATATGTAAATAAAAGTTAAATATTTCTGAACATTAATCTTTTAGCGAACTATAAAGAAAAAAATATTGCCGCTATACATTAATAGAAATTGTAGCATTCTTATATTGTGATTGAAAAACATATAGGTATAATTGTCTTTAAATATTTTTTCTCTCTCTCCACTTTCCGTCTTCACAAAAAAAAAAAAAAAAAAAAATATAGGTCATTTTTAGGCAATACATGAATTAATTAAACATCCACCTTAATATAATGTTAGTTGCATTGAAAAAAAAAATTGTCTGCGAATGCATAAATGTAAATATAATGCCTTCATAACCCTTCAGAGAACGTGTTGCTGGAGAAGTTTAGTTTTGTCCATTCGGAGCACAAACACCGGTGATATGAAGCAGACGGGAGATTGGTGTGAATCTGCTTCTGGCTGTAAAGATGACACTTCGTGTGTAAATCCTCCGGCTCTGTATTTATGGCTTGTGTTGTTGTGTCTCCTCAGGATCCTGAGCAACAATAAGATCTCGACACTGAAGAATAACTCTTTCCTCGGTCTGCGAGCTCTGGAGAGACTGTGAGTGCAATGCCCTTTACATCTGGGTATATATTGTGTAGAGATGATAAAACAGTCATATAGAAACCATATATACACATACTGTATATCAATAATACATGAAACCAGGCCCATCCATCAGCAGAATTAAGATCTGGTACCAGATGATTATCAGTCTGTGTTTCTGCACACTTAAATATATTAATATAGTTATATACGTTTTATTAATATGCTGTTGTAATTAAAATAGTAATATATTAATAATATGTAATAGCAACAGTTTTGAAATGAAATGAGTATGCTTAATATATTAAAGTTTATTATTGATATGGTAATATTGATGTTAATAATACATAATAGCAACATGTTTCTAGTAGTATGAGTATATTAAATATATATTAAAATAATAACAATATTTTAATATGAATAATGTAATAGCAACATTTTTTATTGATATATTTACAATTAATTTAATAAGATAAATGTTAATATATAATAGCAGCGATTTTTTTGGGTGGGATGATATGTAATGTATTAAAGTAATATTGATATATTAATAATATATAGTAGTGAGCATCAGTTTTCTGGTGAAATGAGTATTTTTAACTATAATTATATTAATATGTTGTAGTTTATGCAGGAGGATAATTTGTGTCAGACACATTCAAGCATTTGGATACATTATGTTTTTTTTAATTATTTTTTTATTGTGCATTCCAATGAATTTTCAATCAAACTGCAGTTGGGTTATTTAAAAATAATAATAATAATAATAATAATAATAATAATAAAAATAAAAAAAAAACACTAACTAAAACAATAAAAACATGATAAAAAAAAAACATGATTTTTTTTTTAAATGAAGAAAAAAAAAGTTATGTTTTTGCAAATAAAAAAATTAAGTAGTTACTCTCCATAAAAAAATAAAAATAAAAAAAACTTTTGTGGATTTTTCATGCTGATGATCGTTGAAATGCATCGTCACAGTCTTGTAAAAAGGTCCTCTATGTGTTTTTTAGGGCTGTTTTCTCAGCAGTGTGAGATTTCAGGACACTGTATTTGTGCATTGAACATTTTGTGAACCTGAGAAAACTCACAGGATTTCTCCAACAAAAATAGTTTACCAAAAATGTTCATCTCTTCATGAACTGAAATTTCTGTTCGAAGTGACTGTAACACAAAAGAGACTCCGATGATCTCATTGTTACAGAAACACAAAGTGGTTTTCATGGTTGTTTTTGTCAAATGGCTCACGGAGGTTTGTCTGTCTAGAAATCTCCATGTTTTCTGTCCGCTGAGTGCTTTGGTGATTTTTATCTTGACTCTTTCTTTGAGAGCAGCTGATGGTTTAACGCTTCGCAAACTGAGGAAATGATGAATGGATTCACTGAGCAGAAGCATGTGCCTTTATTTATTACCATTTAAATCACTTAATTGGCTCATTGGCAAATTGTTAATTATAGTGAAAAGCACCTGGTTTATTTTTTAAAGGTCAGTTTAATCATAGCAGAGCTGCCAAAGATTAATTTATGATACAATCTCTGAAGTGAATGCAGATTTCATGATTTAACTGCACAAATTTATGAATAATTTCAATGTGAGTATATTGCTATTAATATTCCTGAACCAAAAAATAAAGCAAATAGGAATATAAATTAATACATACATTTGTAAAAACATTTTATTAATACATAACTTAAAGAATTTTATAAATAATAAAAATAATTAATAAATTAATATAAACAAACAAACAAAATATAAATAACATATTCAAAGGGTAATTTCTGTCTGTGAGATTTTTTTATCAGTCTAATGCTTAGCAGATTTTTCCCTTAATTATACTACATTTACTAACGATATACGAACAATTTGCTAAATTGATAGCAAAAATAAAATATAATTGTATTTGTTTGCTGATAGATGGATGGATGGATGGGTGGATGGATAGTAGATAGATGGATGGATGGATAGATGGATGAATGGATGAATGGATGGATAGATGGATGGATGAATGGATGAATGGTAGATATATGGATGGATAGATGGATGGATGGATGGATGGATGGATGGATGAATGGTAGATGGATGGATGGATGAATGGATGAATAATTGATAGATGGATGGATGAATGGTAGATAGATGGATGGTCAGATGGATGGATGAATGAATGAATGAATGGTAGATAGATGGATGGACAGATGGATGGACAGATGGATGGATGGATGGATGAAATGTAGATAGATGGATGGATGGATGGATGAATGGTAGATAGATGGATGGATGGATGGATGGATAGATAGATAGATAGATAGATAGATAGATAGATAGATAGATAGATAGATAGATAGATGGATGGATGGATGGATGGATGGATGGATGGATGGATGGATAGATAGATGAATGGATGGATGGATGAATGGTAGGTAGGTAGGTAGGTAGGTAGGTAGATGGATGGACAGATGGATGGATGGATGAATGGTAGATGATGGATGGATAGATGGATGGATGAATGGTAGGTAGGTAGGTAGATGGATGGACAGATGGATGGATAAGTGGATGGATAAGTGGATGGTAGATGGATGGTAGATGGATAGATAAATGGTAGGTAGATGGATGGACAGATGGATGGATGGATAAGTAGATGGTAGATGGATGGTTGGATGGTAGATGGATAGATGAATGGTAGGTAGATGGATGAACAGATGGATGGATGGATCGATAAGTGGATGGTAGATGGATGGTAGATGGATAGATGAACGGTAGGTAGATGGATGGACAGATGGATGGATGGATGGATGGATAAGTAGATGGTAGATGGATGGTTGGATGGTAGATGGATAGATGAATGGTAGGTAGATGGATGAACAGATGGATGGATGGATCGATAAGTGGATGCTAGATGGATAGATGAACGGTAGGTAGATGGATGGACAGATGGATGGATGGATGGATGGATAAGTAGATGGTAGATGGATGGTTGGATGGTAGATAGATGCTGACCCTATCTCAGAGCTTTAGCCTGAACTTGATTAGAAATATCAACAACAGAAAGCTGTCAGACTGCCATCACATGTAATGTTGCAGATGATTTCTCATCTTCAGTTAGCAGTGAAAGCTCTGATGTATCACCAGTCCAGCATGCATCAGGGCCGTCCTACTCTTCATAATGACTGAGCCTGTTACTGCAGGAAACGGCCGGAGGAAGTGCACTTCCAGACAGTGATGTCACAGCGGACGCATAGGTGACCTTTTTACACCCGTCCCAATTCAAAACAGCAGCTACAGCCGAGTGTGTGTTCCTCTCTGTCTCTGAATAGCATCGTTATTTACGGTCACAATTAGGCTGATGAGAACTGGCCAGGTTTGTAGGACACACACCGAAGCGCTCTGACCCCATCACCGTCGTTTCCAGTAACTCTACAGTAACACAATAACAGCCCATTCAGTGCTTTATTTTACACTCCAGAAGGAAAGCTTTATTGTTCGCTTGCTTGTTCAGCTTAGAAAACATCATGCATGAACTTTGTCTCTTGTGAAATTCTCCACTGAAGCAATGCAGGGAAGGTTTGGAGCTGTAAAATGAATTTGGACAGCAGCTCAGATCATGAGATTTCAGGAGAACTTGATGAGAAATGTTTGAGTTCATATTAAAACTTTTGGACGATTGTTGAGATCTTTCCTGAAACTTTAGAGGAGAAACAAACTTTAACTTAAAACTCCACTTGTTCTCCATTTAGTCTTATTGCTAATATATCTAAGAGTTTTTAAATTAATTGACAAAATACGATTTTTGAAATGTTTTTGAAGGAAGTCCCTTCTGCTCACCGAGGGTCAAAAACAGGATAAATCGTGAAATATTATTACAATTTAAAATAGCTATTCTCTATGTAAATCTCTGTTAAACTGTAATTTATTTCTGTGATCAAAACTGATTTTTCACCATCATTACTCCAGTCTTCAGTGTCACAAGATTCTTTAGAAATCATAACCTTAATTTAAGAATAAAAATAATTGGAACTTTTATTACTTAATTATTATATTTTTATTACTTAAATACTCTTAATCAGCCCATTGTGAGACATTTA